>NC_056726.1:46622678-46645178 GCF_019279795.1 Protopterus annectens | reverse complement strand
AAATTCTTATTTTCAAACTGCCCTTTTAATTTTTTACTACAGCTATTTACTATGCCTGAGTTCTCCCCTAATTTATTCTTAAGCTCATTACTGAATTTTGAATTTCACTTTCTGCTTATGATCTGCCTGATGTTATACACATCTCATAAATATAGAAGTTTCATAGAATTTACCTTATTGGTTGACATATGCTTATTACATACTTTCTTTTCCTAATGTCCTAACCTCATGACATCCTGTCCTATTTTCTCTAAGATCTGTAAGGTAGCCCCAATATTTAAATAAGCCAAAAAGTAAATCTATTTCTTTGAAGAATGAGTCAATTTCTTTTAAGAATATATCATTTGTTATTAATCTAGATAGCCTGAATAATTAAAAAAATGAAAATAGAAGGGTAGATATTTAACACAAATTTAAACTAGGTTAGAATATTGGGAACTGGTATTGGCAACTATGATTAATCACAACCACAAACCCAAGCTAAATGACCATGTCTCAGTCTCATACTGTCCTAAACCTTAGGTCTGCAGAGTTATAAACAATTATGACTATTAATCTAACAATGTGGAAATAAAAAGAATAGATAATGAAATAAAGAATTCGATAACTAAATGGTTATTTAATTGATTTAATAATAAATTAGAATGTATTTTTAATGAAACGTTTTGGGTTGCTTTCAGTTGGAAACTTAAAGTCAGGGTGGATGGGAAAAAAATTTTAAGGTTAGAACAATGTTTCAGGTTTTAAAATTATGGCTTTATATTGAGTTAATTCATAGGTGATAGTGGTGGGATTTGATGACATGATAGAACCTTACTGTCTGGTGAGCAGTTGCTCAAAACCTTCTATTAGCCAGACCAGTTTGTGCAGTAGGGCATTAGGAGATCCAGTGCCTACTCTTCCCTATTTTTGTAATAGCCATGGTCATCCCTCCCGAGTCATCTTCTATAAACAAAATCAGTCAGTGACTTACACAGCAAATTCCTAAGTCCTCTTCTATAAACAAAATCAGCTGGTGATTTACACAGCAAATGCCTCAGTCCTCTGCTATAAATAAAATCAGCCGATGACTTACACAACAAACTCCTCGGTCCACTGTAATAAACAAAATCAGCCGGTGACTTACACATCTCACCTCTCAGTCCTATGCTGTACAGGGAACAGATAATTTCTCAACTTGGTATTGAGGTATTTTCTAATATTGGCAAATGACTTTGGCTTTTAAATGTCAGATTTTTATATTAAAGTGATAAAAAGGGAGATCCACCATTATTAAAATGTTTTGAAGTAAAATTTTATCGCAGAAGTATATGAATACTGCAGTTCAGTGTACCTCACAAGATGCATCTCTTTTCATACACATTTTACATGTCTCTATGCAAGCATATTGGACTGCTAGTGTAGAACAGTGGCTGTACATTCGGTAAGCACACAAAAAAAAAAAAAACTGCTGCTATCTGTAAATCTCATCATATAGTTTTCTGTGTTCAGCTGCTTCATGCCTCAAGTGTCACCTCTTTTCATGGAAAACATTTTTGCTTATCTCATAAAAATTCTACTTTTTTGTTAAAAGGGTGGAATTAATGTATGCAGTCATGCTAAAAGATTAAAGCAACATATTTCACCTTTTTCTAGAAAATGAATAATGCATTATTTTACTATAGCAAGCTAGTTGTTGACTCAGATTATAGAAAGATGGGCTATTATTATTCAAAAACTTGCAACTGATTGGCATACCAACCAGCTTACCCACTGTAAAATGAGCATATAGCAGTAGAAAATACTTTACTGAAGTACCATTGAGAAGCCAGACTTCTCTGCTGGATTACGTTATGGAGCGCTGAGCAAAATACAAGAAAAATCAAATATGTTCTGCAAAAGTAAAGAAACAGAGACAGAAAGTTACCTGATTTTCCTTGTATTTCTAATCTGCCCCTCCTTAAACCTCTGCAGATTCTGGTACCACTCAACTGTCCAAATCATCACAGAGTGCCCATATTTTTGCCTCATATTATTTTCTAGCAAGTCAGTGGGGCTGAAGTCATTAAATACTGATAGGTATTTAAAATATAGGTTCATATTCTTCAGTAAATGCACACTACAAACAGCAAAGGAGGTTCTCTTTTTATTATTGCTTCTCTTCAACAGCACAGATGTACTGTGCAAGACTAGGAACATGACTCCCATATGCATGTCCAGTACATCAGAAAACATGGAATAATGGGAAACAACATGGAGGAACACTGTGGCGCTTCTACAAAGACATTATTTATGAAAGGTAAGTCATTTCTTTCTTAAATAATATAACTGTACTATAATAATAATAGCCCATGACTGGGTGTGGGTATATCTGGATTTAATGACAGGTGGTTTCGTTTAATCACTCAGGCTTCACCACTGTGATCAAACCACACTAACCATGGGTTAATACTGATATATCTATACACAACTGTGGGTTATTGCTTAATGAACTAATGCTTAAGCTGGGACCCAGATTTCACTAACAATTGTTCTGTCTCCACATTTCATGAATTGCCAAAACATAGCATCATCAATAAATTAATACATAGATATAGTAGATAAAAATGTGTGTGTGTGTGTGTGTGTGTGTGTGTGTGTGTGTGTGTGTGTGTGTGAGTGTGTGTGTGTGTGTGTGTGTATTTGTGACTAATATACACAAACATGCATGCATACACCTGTGTGATTACACACACACACACACACACCCACACACACACCCACACACACACACACACACACACACACACACACACACACACGTGTTCACACATATACATGCCAGTACATGCTCACATTCACAGTCAGTCAAGGCAGGCACATAAACACACATGCAGGTGAGCACTCATACACATTGATACATGTACTCATATGCATGTGTACATATTAGACACATAATGAACAAAAAAGAACAGCAATTTAGTAGCTCGCTGCCAGCATAACCATCACTAAAAAACAAAAAACACAGAACACACACACACACACACACACACACACATATACCTACCACCTTTGTGAAGCTGCTTGGACAATCCATTGCTTTAGTTTTTTTATCTATCAGCCCTCTGCCTGGGTTACATACTCATTATACCAATACCTACAAATTTTGGCTACTGTTTTTCAAATGGTGCTCAATATTCCAATTAAATGTCTTCATTTATGTGTGTAAAACAATTATATGTGTGTGTGTGTGTGTGTGTGTGTGTGTGTGTGTGTGTGTGTGTGTATATATGCATATATATATATATATATATATATATATATATATATATATATATATATATATATATATACACATACGGGTCTACTTCAAATAAACAAAATGCCACTTACCCAAATTTTAAATGATTCATAGGTTCATCGGTTCATAGGTAGGTACTAGGCTGTTAGCCCTAGGGCCTATATAAGCCTAGCCAAAAAGGTATCCTGGCTTTCACGACCCAAGAAAATTATTTTCTTGTGCTCCTGTCGAGCAGAGCCACAGAGGTGATCCCTGGGGTGAATTTTATTTTTCCCATCAATCATCAAGATTTTTCTTGAAGAGTGCTAATGAGAAGCCTTGTTTGATATAGATAGGTAGTTTGTTCCAGAGTATGGGAAGTCTCTGGGATAGGAATCTATCCCTCCAGCATGTTCTGTTTATTATAGTGACAAGGTTTAGGTCCCTAGGGCGTGTATCTTGGAGGGATTGCGATTTCTTTAAGTGGAGCATGTCCAACAGCTCTGGGGTTGACATAGCTTTGTATGTTAGGCAGAGATCATCTCGAGTAGGCGATATGCGATGTAGTAAAGCTGGTGTTTTTTGAGACGGTCTGCATACAGCATCTGTTTGAGGCCGGTAATCCTCTTTGTGAGGTATTTCTGCGGCCTTTCCAAATTGGTGTAGATGTCTTGTGAGGTACATACCAAAAGGGGCGTTGTACTCTATTATGGGTCTAATGAGTGATGAGCAGAGGGGAATAGTAACCTCTTTTTTTCATGGATGAGAAACCTTTTGTGATGAAGTGTGCAATTTAGAAGGATTTCCTGACTACTGTGGTGATGTGATTATCAAAGGAGAGACTACTGTCCACCTGTGTCCCAAGGTCTCTTATTACACTTTTGGTGTTAAGTAGACTACCACCTATGTGGTAGCTCATGGGTACAGATTTTTTACCAAAGGGGGTGACAATGCACTTTTTGGCATTGAGCTTGAGCCCATGGCTTTGACACCAGGCATTTGTCTCTGTGAGGCTCTTTTGTAGGATGTCCACATCGTTAGGAGTTTCAATTATGGCTCCTAGTTTGCAATCATCCACGAACTTCATTAGCCAAAGACCTTCTGTGTAAGCCTGTACTTCAGAAAAGTAGATACCAAACAGGAGAGGACCCTGGACTGAACCCTGTGGTACTCCAGTTGTCACTGGTCTGAAGTCAGATTTGGAGTCTGCTACTTTCACAGTGTGGGTTCTGTCAGTGAGCCAGATGGCAGGCCATCTTGTGACATAGGGATTTATACCTAGTTTAGTGAGTTTATCTATAATTCCAGAGTGGGGGATGGCATCAAAAGCCTTGGCGAGATCTAGATAGGCTGTGTGAACCACCTTACCCTTGTCTATGTCTTTGATGACTGCTTCAAAGAAGTCTATCAGGTTTAGGAGACATGATCTGCCTTTTTTCAAACTGGAACTGGGTGGGGTCCAGAGTTTGGAGATTACCAATTATCTTTGTGTATAAGTTCCATTATGATACGTTCCATAGCCTTGCAGACCAGGCTCGTTAGGCTAATGGGGTGGTAGTTCCTGGGGTCCATGGTGGCTCCCCCTTTGTGGAGTGGGATAACCATTGCTGTGTGCCATTCAGTGGGCACAAAGCCTGAGGTGAGGTTATGATTGAACATGGTGCTTAGGTGGGGTTCCAGTTCATTCTGCAGTTAATGTAGAATGGAGCCTGGGATGTTGTCAGGTCCCATGGATGCTGTGTTCTTGGCTTTGGAGAGTGTGGGTTTTACCTGCGCAGCCGTGATTGCAAGAACTTTGCATTCTTCCAGTATAGAGATGGACCCTTTAGGGGGTGATTGAGATGAAAACACTGAACTTGCATTTACACAAATACTCACAACACCAATATTTTCACCAGGGAAAGGAGGCAGTATTTAATTTACTTGTTAAATACTTATTTTCTATACGGTCAGTGGTGCAGCTGGGACATTTACCAGCATGGGTACTATCAGTGTCAATCTAAACTAGTGAACACAATTTCAGGAGGAAAACAATTCCTTGACTTGCTGAAGACAAAAAAATAATAATAAATAATAATAATAATACACACATAGCAGACAGTCTTTAAACAGCTATGATTACTATTATATGAGTTAGGCAAATCCACAGATTTGAAGAGATGACTGATATCTTTTCTGCAAAGCAGGCCTCGCTCTCTAACAGCTTGTGGTTCTCAAGGGGTACATATGTGCATGTGATTGTGTGTATATCACTATCTCTAGCTCTACATATCTGTCTATCTATCTATCTATCTATCTATCTATCTATCTATCTATCTATCTATCTATCTATCTATCTATCTCTCCATCTGTTTATCCATCTATCTACCTTATGCCTATCTGTCTTTCTCTCTATGTATCAATCCTAATGATGGACTCCAGATAAAGCGAATAAGGAAAACAAAATGTATTTGATACAGTGTAGATATTTTTTGAAATGTATGTTTCTTCCACATTTCATTGAGTCTCAGTTTACTGAAGCTACAACTGGATGAAACAAACCATTGAAGCTTCAGTTCACAGCTACCTTCAAAAAGTCTACACCTCCATATTTAAATAAACTAACTCCACAGTCACACAACTATGAAGGGAAGAAAAAAAGAAAAGAAAAGAAAAAGGCCACACAGTGAATTGCTGCTGATGAGCAAAATAGAAATAGGAAAAGTGATGGGGACACTTCAAGAGCAGAGAATACAGTCCAACAAGTTTAAACCTCACCAGCTTTACACTTGACTGAGCATATGGAAACCAGAGTTCAGATACGCTCTTGGTGTGTCATTGTTTCTCTACATCCTTGGTATGTCATCAGGGTTTCTACTATCCCCTACCACGTTTACACAGCTCATTAAACCCGAAAGAAAAAAAAATGTATGTAACCCAAACACAGCATATACACTACCCCCAAAAAATAGCCCAATTAACATACACTAACTCAAATGTACACTTATATTTAAATAAAATGGTAATGAAAAGGAAAAAATAAAACAAAACATGGATCACATCTCCCATTTACTTCAGTATAAAAAAGATTAACTTTACAAAATGCAAACATAAAAATCTGCATGCTCACTTAAAACAACTCCCTACTAATAAGATGCATTAGAATGAGTGAAATTACAAATAACAAAACAAGATCTGAAATTATTTCACAAGTGGAGTGCAAACCTTCCCTTTAGACACCCTATTCATAAAAACATACAAAAACTACTTAAGTTCTTACTCTGTAGAAACTTATGAAATTAACATTTCTCACTGAAGTTAATAAAAACTCTACTCAAGCATGAAAAGTCAGAAAAATAGGTAAATGGAACATACAAGGGACTGGTTTGTATTGCAGTGTGATACTGTGTCCTGTTGGATTCAGCACTCAGTCTGTGTTGAAAATGGTTCTATAAATCTGCAGTACACGATATATTGTGTATGACATATCAGACTCCATGATATTCTATATATATTTATATGTCACTATAAGACCAACAGAATCTAAATCATAAAAAATGCAGCATAACACTGACAATGTATGAAAATGTATGTGTCCTCATACCATTGCACAAACATGTCTATGTTTTTTCAATATCATGAGGGTGGTAGTAACTGAACCATGAGATAAACTGCACTTTGGTCACAGTGTTTGTAAATGCAAGCCACTAGTAAGATTCAGCATGGAGATGACATAAAGGGTGTGTGTGAGCATGTGTGTGTATTTGTGTGTGTGGTCTTGTATTTTTAATTGATTGTACAATAAGTATTCAGCCTGGACTGAATCCATTTCTTTCATAACTTCATAAGTCCATAGGTAAGTACTAGGTAGCTGGCTGAAGGCCATTACAAGCCTCGCCAATAACTCATGTTCTTAAGTTCCCTCCATCATCAAGGAGGGCAGTGCAAGACAGACTGTGACAATATTTGAGGCTGCCCATCCAATTATATAGCCTTACCTTAAAGGTGGAAATGATGCCACTCTGCTTGACAAGTAGCAAAAGTTTATTTCAGAGGTGATGGATATGAATCTTTCACACAGTGTCTTATTTATTTGTTGATGAACATTTAGTTCTTTTGACTGGTATTTGAGGATTCATTTTTTCTATGAAGGAAAGGAAGGCCAAATAGAATTGGATCTTATATAGGTTGATAGGTTAGACACAGATCCCCATGGAGCAGTCCTTAAGGAGTTACGTATAGAGACAGGGCTACCAATCGGTCCTGTAACTAACATTTTTGAGACCACTGATCTTTTTAGTTAGGAATCTCTGAAGTTTCTCAAGTTGAATAATATATTTAGAAAAATACATGCCAATAGGAGAACTATATTCAATAATAATTCTGATGAGATATGAGTAAAGGGTAAACAGGACTTCTTTGGCTCTAGAGGATATGCCTTTGGAAATTAGATGAGACAGGTAGAACTAATGCACTGATTTGATGATCAAAAGATAAGGAATTGTCATTGAGATCTTTTGATAGTGTCTGATTAGAGGAGTGTGTATGGTATAGGGACATATTTTACTTGCCAAAATTACCTACACTATATTTGCTTGCATTTAATTTGAAACTATTGTCCTTGCATCAATTTTTAACATAATCTAACACAGGCTGGAACAGTTGTGAGCCAGCAGAAGATGATATGTCACCTCCCAATTAACAGGCATCTGCAGGGTTAGATATCTGTGAATCAGGAGTGTTGGCTTGAAGGTCTGAGATGCAGAAGCCAAATACAAGAAGATCCCTGTGGTACTCCACTGGTGTTATTTTTTCATAAGTGATACCTGCAGCTCTAACCAGATTGATTCTGTTAGACAACTAGTTAACTAGGCACTTCACAACATAAGGATTTATATTCAGATTTGCATGTTTGTCAGTGTCAAAGGGTTTTGCCTGGTCCAGATATACTATACGTAATGCGTAACCACTATCCACTGTTTCAATGCCTTTTTCAAAGAAATTAACGAGGTTAAACAGGCAAGACCTTCCTTTCACAAAGGTAAATTAATGAGCGTCCAGAGGTAACAGATTTTCAATGCCCAGACTAATGATATCTGAGATAACATGTTCTACAGATTTATGTATAAAACTGTTGAGGCAAATGGGTCTATAGTTACCAGGGTCTATTGTTGGGCCACCCTTGTGCAATGACATTACAATGGCTATTTTCCAGTCATTAGGAATTTAACCAGTTGAGAGTCTAAGATTAAAGAGGTTAAGTAACACATCAGACAGGCAATATTTGGCACTGATAGTCAGGCAGCCTGGTATGCTATCTAGATCCATCACTGAGGTGTTCTTAGCTTTTGATGGGACTAACAGGACTTCACTTTAAGACCACTGGCTGTGACTGGGGAATCTTTGGAAAAGTGATAACCAGAGATGCAGTAAAATTTGCACTGAATTTGTCAGCTAGGGCAATAGCTATTCCCTTTCAGAGTGGGCAACATTATCTAAACATTATTGGGTGTTATTTCTAAACTTTCTGACATAGTTAAAGAAAGATTTATTGTCAGTTTTATTTTTAGTGGCTATTTTAAGTTTGTATTAGGTTTTGAGCACCTAGTTTGCTTAAGAGTTCTAAGTGAGTGAGAGAGAGAGAGAGAGAGAGAGAGAGAACAATGTGCAAATGTGTGTGTGTGTGTGTGTGTGTGTGTGTGTGTGTGTGTGTGTGTGTGTGTGTTTCTATTTATATCCAAAGTGTGAACTTCTAATTGAGGAATAGGCTAAACAAACATTTGCTTCTTTGTTTGTTACAATTCAGTGAACCGACTGAACACTGATTCTTTTGAATATTCACCATTATTTTGAAGCCACACTGTAACAGAACTTCAGAACTTAAGGGTCAGAACAAATACCTTCAATTAAAGCAATAAACCAAATATATAAAGCCTTCTTAAAGACAGCTGCAGAACCAATTAATTGAGATTTGTGGACATTGTGCTTACTGCTTAAGCTGTAGTATTCACAGCTACTTCACAGTCACTGTGCTTTAGGCAAGGAGAATGCAAATGAAATGTCATTTTAAATCATTAAGCATTACAGTGCTTTTCAGTATTTGGAAAAATCCACTGAATAGCCTTGAATCTTGTGGCACTTCAGTATCACTCAAAACTACAGCAAAAATGAACTTCTGAGTCATTCTGAATCAGTATGAACGTGTTATCTGCTATCTCAATACACTACCAGTAGCCTATCAGCTTTATAAACCCATTTCCCAAGTATAAATATTTGAGATATTGCAGCCTCGGTTAATTTGTAATTGAAAAGGAAAGAAAAGAAAATGTGCCGTGTTCCCTTTTAATAACAGAAGACAGATTCAGAAGTCCCATTGTTTAATAGCAGCAATGGCTTTTGTCAGTTTATGATTGATTCATCTGTGAGATAACTGCCTTGGAGCTTGTTATCAGCATTAAGTTGCTTAAATCAGCTACTTATTCATTTATCCATTTATATAATTAAAATGAAGTGAATGATATCAAGAAGTTTAAATACTGAAAATGAACATTTAAATATAAGAACCTAGAGGAAGTTACTTTTCGCTCTTTGTGTAGAGATTAAGTCAGAAGTGTTTTTCAAGTACGAGTTCTACATGTGCGTGTTCAGGACACACTGCAAGGATTCTTAAACACAACCAGAGGAAAAACTAATGCCAACTAATTGCTTAACTTTTCCAAAGTTTTGGTTGAAAGTGCAAGTCTGATTCTGAAATTAAAGCTTGCACAGTAATAAGAAAGAACTAAATAAACAGTTATCTTACGTATTCCTTTCATGAGCGCAGGTGCAGGGTGCTGATCCTTGCTTATTTTCTGTGCAAAGAATGAGATTCAACACAATACACTGCAGAGACTACCCCATTCAGTTTTTTCTTTGGATTGTATTTCCGGGTGTACTTCATTTTACTTGCCTGACTTAGTAGCACATGCATTCATGCGATACTTTCTGATTTGTTTGGTTCACTTCATAATGCTGGCCATTTACACTCTGAAAATCTTAGGCAGTGAATACTCCATTGCTTTACACAGTTGGATGCCTTTGCTGGTTGTGCTCTTTCTTTGCTTTCTTTTCTTATTTTTAATGCACCATTCTAGAACTTGAAAATCTTAAGAAGCGTATCACGCATCTCTAATAGTTACTTGAACACCCTACCTGCACTCCTGACCAGGTGTTTACAGTGATCATAGATTTCATGCTGGAATAAGGAACTCAGACTGGAAATATAGCACCCGCATCTGTCCAAGGTAAATACTTGTAATCACCAAATGTACTACAAATGAAATATCAGCAAATATTTAAGCATATGCAACATTGAGATAAAACAAAACATAATTTAACCTTAAAATTTATTTAACTTTCCCTCCCCTCCATTGAACAAGAATGTGGTACATTCTGATTGGAATGTCTCTACCATGTCAGGTGATGAAGTTTTTTTAGACAATATAATTATGTTTGCCCCAGTGAGGCATTTGTTGCATTTAGCAGAAAGGGTAAATCAACCAAAGTAGACAATTGCAGTGTCTTCGATGGAGACAAACAATTCAACTACTTGGCATAAAGGAGGGAATCTGTGGAGAGCAAGATGGAGAGGAAGAAAAGGAACAGGCAGCAGACGCCTTTACAACAGATAATGCATGTACAACAGATACGGACTGAAAGTTCTTTTTATAATTTAGCTGACAGTGTTTTTTCTGATAAACAACTGGATATATTGAATAAAGGCTTTTTCCTTTATTCCATCTGTGTTTGCAGTTTTGGAATATACTTTATTAGAACTTAGAATGCATGTACATAAACTTAATATTCAAGTTGTGCTACATAATGTCAGTATTAACTGTTCGAATTGTTTATTTAAATCTTCTGTATTTAATCCACCATTGATACCTACTTTACAAACCTATTTAGATTTATGTGAGAAGAATATATTCCATTTAATTTCCAATAAGTTGGCACACACTTTTGTTAATATGAGTAAAGATATAAGGTTAAAAGGTTAGTACTTAATAGATACCCGGCTATAAAGGATCTCAAGTTTCTAGAAGTAGATAAAAGAGGAGCTATGGTAGTCAAGTATTTGGATAAGTACAACGTATTTTTACTAGATATGTTGGATAACAAGGAGGAATGTAAGAAAGTCCCCCTTTTTTAAACACCTTTATTGAATTATCACTTGTAACATAGTCAAACTTATTTATATAAAAGCAATCAAAACATATTAACAAATTCACATTTACAAACATTACATATCACATCTATTGTTATATACCGTGTAATCTAAGCAACATTACAAAAATGATTCAGTCCTTGCCTTCTCTTAAACCTCATTCCAACTCCTTCAGTACATTTTACAACATGTTTTGTTCCCACAATTTCCATCTTTTCAATGAAATTTACTTCTTTCCTTTTCTAAATATTCTACTTCCTTTTCCGGTGTCGCTCTTAGAATACTCAATACTTCTAGTACAGTTGATTTCGATTTTGATTTCCATTTCCTAGTAATTGTTTTTTGGCAGCCACTGGAATTTAAATTATCAAGGCCTTCTGTGTCTAGACAATTCAGATCCTGTATCCCAGCTCAGAAAAAAATAGAATGTCCTTGGGTACACTCATTTGCATGTCCGATATTCCTGACAGAGTACTCTGCAGGTAAGTTTTAAAATCTGCCTTCTCATTACACTCACAAAACATATGTTCTTAGTTACATCTTTCTTCCCCATCACACTTCTAACACTTACCATCTACTTGAGGAAACATTCTTTGGAGTCTACTTGGAGTATAAAAGTATTTGTGCAAACACTTACTAGCAAAAATCCTAAATCTTCTAGATTTTTTTGTATATTTGAAAGCCATACACATGTCCTTCCATTGTTTCTTTGTCAATTGCATATCTAATCTCTCATCCCAATCTTTTCTGAATTCGTCTGAATAATTCCTGTAGCTATCATGCAATATTTTATATGCTCTACTAATCATCACTTTTAACAGCATCTTCTGTTTTAGATTCAATTAAAAACTCAACCAGTGCAAGAGTTTTGTTTAGGATTCCCTTATCCCTTTCTCTTTTTCTATACTCTGATATCAATCCGTGATAGGGAAAGCAATCACTAGCTTGGAATCTGAAAGTCTTCTTGGCCTCTTACCATTCTATTACCTTTCCATTTCTAATTATTTGTTCCTAATACTGTGGTTCCTTTGACAGCTTCGTCCAGTAAATTCCTACCTCCCCTCTTGCCTTTTCTTTGTACATATAATTGCAGTCATCCTTACTGGTAAAGTGTCTTTCTCTATTTCTGTGCTGGGTTTGTTCTTAGTATACCTTCTGTTACTTTATGAATATAGCAATCTGTATAAGTGTTATTTTTCTGAATGATCTGTGTCGTAAATCCCACTCTTTCCTTATTTCTTGAATTACCCCTACATCATCATCATCTCTTGCCACTTTAAATTGTAACTTTCTCCTTGTGCTACATATACATGGCTTAAATGTGTAGCTCTAAAATGTCCCTTCAAATCAGGTAATCTTAAACATCCTTATTCTCTTATGAGGATCAACTTATCCCACTTGAGTCTTGCCTTCTTCCCTTCCCAAATAAAATAATTCAACTCTTTATAAATACATATCCACAACTTCTCCTCTGGTTGATACAAAATCGGTCAGACCAGTGTATAAAACTAAAGGGACTATGCATCTTGCTATCCATATCCTTAGATTAAACATCCAGTATCTCACTTTTTGTATTACCTTTTGTTTAGTCTTTTTCTACATATCCTTAGCTGACATAACAGGATCTGTTTTTAATCCACACTCTTAAATACTTAATTTTATCATGTCCCCATAAATATGAGTATTGCTGAATCAATTCATTTGTGGGTAAATAACTTATAGCTAAACCGTTTGTTTTATCTTCATTAATTTTATATCCCCCAAAAAACTAGAACCATCTTAAAATGTTCCACAACACAGTGAGATGTTCTTTTCTGGTTCCATTAGGCACAAAATAATATCATCAGCAAATTAGGCCAACATTTCTAGAACACCATACCAATTCTATCCTTGAATTTCTGAGTCTCTTATTTTCTTTGACAGTGGTCCTAAATATAATGCAAATCTAAATATAATGCAAATAACAAAGGGGGAAAAGGTCATCCCTGCCTGGCTCCTCTGTTCAGACATAACTTAACAGAGAGGAAGCCTCCCACTTTCACTTAGATTTTTCTCTCCAACCCCTCATATATCCTTTTAATTAACCTTATTATTCTGTTAGGAAATGCAAATGCTTCCATTGCCCTATTCATAAAATCCTAGCATTACTCCTTTGAATGGTTTCTCTGCATCAAGACCCACAAACAACTGTTATGGAAAATTATAATGTCTCATGTTTATTCTTCATAAAATGCATATTAACTTGTAGTTTCCTCACAACTGAGCTAGATAAAAATATTTATGATATGTTTATGTCAAACGAAAAATGAAAATAGATGCATGATTATGCAAGATATAGTTTCATATGAGTAGAAGCTTTGTATTCCAAGTGCCACACAACTGCATTTTCGCTATTAGAAATCTATAGTGTACTGACAGACAATTGAAAGCAAAGCTAAGTGCTGAACGAGTTAAGGGATGTTAGGTTATGTTTTAAAGTAAGTTTTAGAAAGTTAATGAATTGTGTCAGGTATCTATGGATGCCAGATTAATTAACAGTGCACTCTGGCCTTCTTAGGCTGGGGGATGAGTCTTTGCAAAGATAGCAGTGTGTAATGGTACTGAATCTTACTAAGTTGAAGTTTGTAAATCTTTAGCACAGGTGGTCTGTGTCTTAGAATGCATATTTTGAAATTTTCACATGAAGCTCTAAGTAAGAAACACAAAGGATGAATATATTTTAATAAACTGACATAAAAGGCAATCTAACATCAGAGTTCTGCATGCATAAAATTGATAAGGAAAACAGACACATACACACACACATATATATATATATATATATATATATATATATATATATATATATATATATAAATATATGGGTCTACTTCACAAAATCGAACATCCAAATGTTAGACTTTCATATGGCTGAGACCATATGATCGAATATTTGAATGTTCGAATATGTGAAAAAAAACAAAACAAAAAAAAAAAGCAAACACTGCTAGCAAGGGGGCTGCGCACTCCCCCCCGCCCACTATTTAAATATACCAACTCCAAGATCGCACTACATTGCAGTAAAGGGAAATCTTCCCATTCTGCGCTCTATGGAGATCCCCATTCAGACCATTCCAACTTTTAAAAGTTCGATCATATGGTCTCTGCCATATGGAAGTTGAGCTTTTAAAGTTCGACCATCTGGACTCGTGTATGTATATATATATATATATATATATATATATATATATATATATATATATATATATATATATATATATATATATATATATATATATTGTTTTTTCTTTGTCCTTTGAGACTGATTTAAACATTTTGAGAGGCAGTCTCCAAGCACTGTTTATGAAACAAATATTTTGCACATCTTCGTGTCATTTTTGACTGAGTCAAAAAGGTAAAACTCTTTATTTAATTTGTACTATAACATTTGGTACCTTATGACTCAGATTCTGAACTTCGGTACTGCTGTGAGTCAGTGTAGAATAAATTACAATTGCCCAGCACAGAAAGTTCTTCTGAGAATTCCACACTGCTTTGTACGGAACAGTCAAAGACTGACATACTTAACTATTCAGGCTGTGCAAACATGCTAGACTAGGTGGGGGAAACTGATTTGTGTGAGAAATGTATTTTTTTTCTTCTTTTTGATAATTGTAGTTAAAAGATTAGAACGAGTGAATATTGTTTTTGTTGAATGACTCCGGTGTATTTAAAGAAAATAGTGGGAACACCCCGCAAGAAATAAGGAAACGTTTATTAAATGTGTATGGTCAAACAATAACAAGAGAAATAAACACAAGGAGGTGCCTTCTGTTAAGGACAGAACCCTCAAGAGAGAAGACTAAAAGATAAGAGATACGAGAGTCTTTTTGTTTATTTGTTTTTGTTTTGTTTAATGTATAAGTGAAGAAAAATAAAAGTTAAATCCAATTTGTGAGCCTATAGCATACTGGCACATAGGTATGTGTGCTGGTAACTCTAGTTCATGAGAACATAGCACACTGGGTTGTAGGTGTGGCTGTCTGAATGTACCCTCAGATGGTCCGAAACAGTGGTCAGTTCTGGGCACCGTACCTGTCTTCCCTGTTATCCCGATTACAATGCTGGAGCTGTATAATTTGAGCGCTTGATGGAATGAAAGCAAGGGAGTGCTGTGGGAAAACACTGATCAAAACCTTTCCTCTGTCATTACACAACAACAAAATCCCTACCCTTCTCTCTCTGAATGCTGTTTGAATTGATGTAGTCAGGTTTGCTGAATTATCAAGATTTAGTATCTGCAAAGTAAGTCTTAATAGGGAAAATAGGAACAAAGTAGGCAGGACTAAATCCCTGATTCAGATGAAATAAGAAAACAGTTACTTGAAAAGGTTGGAATAGCAGATTTTACTCTCACAGGGAATGCACTTATAAAAAAAGGATGGGGTTGTTAAATAAAATTATAGAGGTGTGTCAAGTTAAGACAGATTGAGCTAAGATACAGGCATGCAAATAAAATAAAGAGGAAGCCCTTGCAGATTATTTGGGCCATCTTAAAGCAGTGTTTGCTCAGCATTCAGGAATACCAGGTCCAGAAGAACAAGCTAAGCCAGCTATTGCAGTTGTTTTCATGCAGGGTCTCCAAACACTTGTACAAAATTAAATAAAGAAAGTGCTTATAGACTGGCAGGGAAAGGACTTGGGGTCCTTATTAAGTGCTGAAAATCACTGTACTGAATATTAGGAAAAAAGAAGAAGGGATACTGAGGATAAGCTGTTAACTTTGCAAATAAGGCAATTAGAATCTCCAGGAGGATGAGGCAAAGGGAGGAGAAGGAGAAGACGTGTGGCAAGAGGCTTTAGTAAGAGTGCTGGTTGAGGGGAACAAGGTGCAGCTGGTTGGCAACAATGATCTGGCAGTGCCCCTCCTGCCCCATCTGATAGATCTTGCTTCAATTGTTTTAAACAGGACATTGAAGAAGAGAATGCCCACACAAGTGAATGCAGGGAGCCCAAGATACTTGGACTGAATGGCAACCAAATTTGTAACAATACTGCATTACCCCACAGCCTTCTCACACTGGAAGGAGCCAGAAATCACCACACTGACTATGCCAGGATAATGAAACAGAAATAAATCTTGATCCTCTGCTGCCAATAGATCAAAAGGGACCCTATGTTAAAAGTTACTTCAGATAGTAAGGACATGAAATAAAAACAGTTGGAGTAACAAATACTACTGTTACCTCGATGCTTTGCCAGAGATGGCCTGCATCTGTCACCCCTGGGCTTCAGATACTGGCTAAGGCTCTTGCCACCCCTATAGTGCCTTTTTAGGCAGTGTTCCAAAGACCAAATTACCACCATAACAGCTACAAACAATGCAATCTGAGGGTCATGCTGCTCAATGCTAGAAGTCTAAATCTCAAAATGCACTCGCTCAAAGCACTCTTTAAAATGGAGAACATCAACATTTGTGGTGTAACAGTGACCTGGTTCAAGGCAGCAGAAAGCACACCTGCACTATCAGGCTATAACTCATTCCACACCTTTTGGCCCCAAAATCTGGACCGAAGCTCATAAGGTGGTAGAGTTTCCATATTCATAAAGGATGCGCAAACCTCTAGACTGGTAGCCCAACATAACACATCAGAGATACTTCAGGTGCAGCTAACACTGGGTAAGACAGCAATTCAGGTCGTAGCCTGTTATACGTCCCCAACCATGTCCCAAGACTCACACTCTACATTCCTAAGCACCCTGGAGAATATTAGGGTCCAACCTAACACTCTCATACTGGGCGACTTCAACTACCCCTCCATTAACTTGAAAAACTGCTCATGCACCAATACACATGCCCAAAATTTTCTGGAATTTATTAATTCCAATGCCCTGGACCAGCTCATTATTCCCCCTACTAGAGATAGCAACATCCTTGACCTGGTCATTACTAACATGGGTGACCATTGCTCTACACCAACAGCCAACTCCTCCCTGGTTAGATCCGACCACAAACTAATCACCTTGGAAATCCACATCCCCCCACCCTGCAAAGGTATCCACCATGAAAAACTTCTCCAAAGCTAACTTTGGGCTCCTAAAAACAGAGCTGGCTAACTTCACGGCACCCATGCAAATGGAGAATAGTTGCATGACCGCCAAATCATACACCAATGCACTGTACAAATACGTACACAAATGCATGGATCTTGCCATACCCAATATAACCAAGATGCACTTCTCCAAAAA
Organism: Protopterus annectens; assembly: GCF_019279795.1. NCBI lineage: Eukaryota > Metazoa > Chordata > Ceratodontiformes > Protopteridae > Protopterus > Protopterus annectens. The sequence goes on along the minus strand of NC_056726.1, from coordinate 46,627,530 downwards.
AGGAAGCCAATCTAGTGATCCCCTGCCATAAACAAACTCTGCACAAAAAGGAGGAAACTGATGAGGAATAAGGTGAAGTCCCAAGACTAGAAAAATTTCCTTATCAGCCTCAACAAAATGTTGAGATCCCTTATCAAATCCTCTAAAGCTAGCTATGAAAACAGAATTGCACCAGATAATAAAGACAACCACAAGGCCTTTTATAGTCATGTAAAGAATCTCCATGGCAATACCCAGATTTGCTCTGAGCTACTGCACAATGGTTCCTCCTATACTGAGCCAACATATATTGCCAATATACTGGCCGACAGATTCATTGCAACTTTACCCCTCCCCCCCAAAGGACCAATCACAATACCAGTAGACTGCCAGGCACCCAGTATTACTGCTGCACAGGTTAAAACAGCACTGTCCAAGGCCAAGAATACAGCTTCTATGGGACCTGACAATATCCCTGGCTGTGTTCTATATCAACTACAAAGTGAACCCTCACTTGTGTGTCCTGTTCAATCATAGCCTCACCTCAGGCTTTGTCCCTACTGAATGGCACACTGCTACAGTCATCTCTCTCCACAAAGGAGGAGGGACTACAGACCCTGGGAACTATCACCCCATTAGCCTGACGAGTCTGATATGCAAAGCAATGGAACGCATCATCATAGACCTAATAAACAAGTATATAGGGAATCTCCAAACTCTGGAGCCCACACAGTTTGTTTTTTTGAAGGGTAGATCTTGGCTGCTGAACTTGGTTGACTTCTTTGAGTCAGTCAGTCACCAGAGCTGTGGATGAAGGCAAGGTGGTTCATACAGCCTACCATGATCTGGCCAAGGCCTTTGATACCATTCCCCAGTCAGGAATCATAGAAAAACTCACTAAGCTAGTCATCAAACCCTATATCAGTAGGTGGGTTGCAAACTGGCTCACATATAGAACCCAAAGTGTGAAAGTAGTTGACTCCAAGTCAGACTGCCGACCAGTCACTAGTGGAGTGCTATAGAGTTTGGTCCTGGGTCCTCTCCTGTTTGTTATCTCCTTCTCTGAAGTCCAGGCCAACACAAACGGACTCTGGCTGACAAAGTTTGCAGACAATTGCAAGTTGGGAGCTATTCTTATCACCCCAAGTGATGTTGACATCCTACAGAAAGGCCTCACTGAGACCAACGACTGGTGTCAGAACCATGGCCTTAAGCTCAATGCCAAAAAATGTGTTGTCATCCCCTTTGGGAAAAACCCGATTCCCATGAATTACAACATTGATGGCAGTCCACTGAACACAAAAGGCGTTATAAGAGATCTGGGAACACAGGTTGACAGCAACCTCTCTGCTGACCACCACATTGCCACTGTGGTCAGAAAGTTCTGTAATGTGGCACATCTCATTACTAAGGGTTTTGCATCCAGGAAGAAAGAGGTCATTGTCTCCCTCTACTCTTCCCTCATTAGGCCATTCATCGAGTACAATGCCCCATTTGGCATGTACCTCACTAGACACCTGTAACAGCTGGAGATGCCACAAAAGTACCTCACAGAGAGGATCCTAGGCCTTAAACACTTGTCTTATATGGACAGACTCAAAAAACTCCAACTATTCTCTGTCTCATATCACCTACTTAGAGGTAATCTCTGCTTAACTTACAAAGCTATGTCTGACCCAGCACTGTTAGAAATGCTACATCTAAAGAAATCCCAATCCCTCTATGCCACACGCTCCAGAGACCTCAACCTCATTACCACAATCAACAGAACGTGCTGGAGGGACAGGTTCATAACCCAGAGACTGCCCATGTTATGGAACAGACATCCCATACATGTGAAACAGAGGACCTCTCTGGCCCTCTTCAAGGGAAATATTGATGAGTGGATGGGAAATAGAAAATTCACCCCGGGGATCACTCCAGTGGTTCTACTCAACAGAGGCACTGGGAACTAAGGTTGGGTGGCACCATGCCAGGGTAATCCTATGAGCTAGGCTTGTAAAGGCTCCAGGCCCATTAGCCTAATACATACCTACGAACCTATAAACCTATATCCTGTTTCTGAACCTGTAGCTATTTCTTTAGGACCTATTGAGGAAAGGCATTCTTCCCTTTTGAACACTATTGCAACAGTGAACTTGCTAGGAAGAGACCTGCTGTGAAAACTAGGCTATAGTATTTACTGTACTCAGAAGGGGTGTATTTGGATGTTCCAAGAGAATCCAAGGGGGAAGCACTAGTGGTCTTAGAACAACCTGAGGAACAGCTGAAGAACTGTTGCAGCAGGTACCTGGTAAATTATGGGCTAAACATACTAATGAAGTAGGTATATTAATATCTGCAGAACCAGCAAAAATAAAATTAGATCCAGCTAAACATTTTAGTTCCACCGTATCCAATGAAAAAAGAGGCAGACCAGGGAATCAAACCTGCAATTCAGTCTTTAATACAAGAAAGAATAATTGTGACAGTTAAGAGCCCACGGAACACTCCTATTCTCCCTGTAAAAAAGCCAGGAAATGATGTTTATAGATTTGTGCAAGATCTGAAGGCTGTAAACAATGCAGTATTACCAACTTTTCCTGTAGTTCCATATCCAGCAATGACACTGAGTAGAGTAGCATACCACCTACAGCAAGGTATTTTTCTGTGATAGAGCAATGTTCAGCATTCTTTTCTATACCTATCCAATCTGAAAGTCAGTTTCTGTTTGCCTTTACTTATAAGGGACAGCAGTATACATGGACATGGTAAGCCCAGAGATACACTGAATCTCCTCCATTATTTTCTCAGATTCTGAAAAAAGGATTTTAAAGATGTGACACTACCATGTGGGTCTGTGTTAGTGCAATATGTAGATGATTTAGTAATAGCATTGGATTCTTTTTAGCAGTGTCAGCAGGATATACTACACCTTTTAACTATTCTTACAGAAAAAGAACATAAGGTGTCAAGAAAAAAATTACAGCTACTGTCATCCCAAGTACATTATCTTGGTCATCTGATTTCTCAGGGTAGCAGGCATATGCTACCATCGCGTATTGAGGCAATAGCTAAAGCCCCACGACTAACTACTTAGCATCAGCTTAGATCTTTCTTAGGTATGAGAGGATTTTGCATTTCTAACTATGCAGTGACTGCTAAACCTTTGACAAATCTTTTAAAACAGGATATACCAGAGCCCCTCTTTTGGACTAGTGAGGAAGAAAATTAATTTCAAAATTTAAAGCAAGCTTTAGTTACTGCCCCAGCCTTAAGGTTACCAGATCATGGAAAGACTTCCATTTTATTTTGTCATGAAAGACGTGGGTTTGCACAGGGAGTGCTTGCACAGAAACATGGAGACAACTACTGTTCATTAGCTTATTATAGTACAGCACTTCATTCTGTTGCAAAGGGATTTCCACCTTATAGTCAATCTTGCACAATCACTAATGCTTGGGCATAGGTTCATAGGTTCATAGGTTGGTACTAGGCTATTGGCCATAGGGCCTATACAAGCCTAGCCATAACAATTCCCTGGATATTTCTTTCCACAATATTTACTTCTCTGGACCCCTGTCTAGCAGGGCAACTGACATGATCCCCTGGGGTGAATTTCCTATCTCCCATCCAATCATCAAGGTTCCTTTTAAAGAGGGCCAAGGAGGCACTCTGCTTGACATGTATGGGCAGTCTAATCCAGAGTATGGGGAGTCTCTGGGTCAGGAACTTATCCTCCGGCATCTTTTGTTCATTGTGATGACAAGGTTTAGACCCCTGGAGCGTGTGGCTCTGAGGGATTGGGATTTCTTTAAGTGGAGCATGTCCAACAGCTCAGGGTTTGACATGGCCTTGTATGTTAAGCAGAGATTGCCTCTGAGTAGACGATATGCCACAGAGTATAGCTGGAGTTTTTTTAGACAGTCAGCATATGGCATCTGCTTTATGCGTGTTATTCTTTTAGTGAGGTATTTCTGTGGCCTTTCCAGCTGTTGCAGATGTCTTGTGAGGTACATACCAAATGGGGCATTATACTCTATAATGGGACTAATGAGGGATGAGTGCAGTGGGACAATGACCTCCTTTTTTCTGGATAAAAAGCCCTTAGTGATGAGGTGTGCCACATAGAAGGATTTCCTGACTGTTGTGGTGATGTGGTTATCGAAAGTGAGACCACTGTCCACCTGTGTCCCTAAGTCTCTCATCACACTTTCAATGTTTAGTGTACTGCCACCTATGTGGTAATTCATGGGTACATGTTTTTTTCCAAAGGGGATAACTATACATTTCTTGGCATTAAGCTTGAGCCCATGGCTCTGGCACCAGGCATCTGTTTCTGTAAGGCCCTTTTGTAGAATATCCACATCATTTGGGGATTCAATAATGGCTCCCAGTTTGTAGTCATCTGTGAACTTTGCTAGCCAGAGTCCCTTAGTGTTGGCCTGTACTTCAGAAAAGTAGATGCCAAACAAGAGTGGCCCCAGGAATGAACCCTGAGGTACTTCACTTGTCACTTGTCTGGAGCTGGATTTGGAGTCTGCTACTTTTACAGTCTGGGTTCTGTCAGTAAGCCAGTTGGCAACACATCGAGTGACATAGGGATTTATGCCCAGCTTAGTAAGTTTATTTATGATTCCAGAGTGGGGGATGGTGTTGAAGGACTTGACGAGGTCCAGATAGGCTGTGTGGACCGCCTTACCCTTATCCACAGCTCTAGAGACTGATTCGAAAATGTCAATCAGATTCAGGAGACAAGATCGGCCCTTCACAAACCCAAACTGGGTGGGATCCAGTGTTTGAAGGTTGCCAATGTCTTTGTTTATAAGTTCCATGATAATGCGTTCCATGCCCTTGCAGATCAGGCTTGTCAGACTGATGGGACGGTAGTTCC